>NW_018408751.1:1552737-1553112 GCF_002113885.1 Mizuhopecten yessoensis | reverse complement strand
CACAGAACAACTCTCAGACCAGATGGTATACGGGTACATCAGCACGCATACCAGCTGTCTGACCAGATGGTATACAGGTACATCAGTACACACACCAACTGTTTGACCAGATGGTATACAGGTTCATCAGAACACAGACCAACTTTCTGACCAGATGGTATACAGGTTCATCAGCACACAGACCAACTTTCTGACCAGATGGTATACAGGTACATACGTACACAGACCAACTGTCTGACCAGATAGTACACAGGTACATCAGTACACAGAACAACTGTCTGACCAGATGGTTTACAGGTACATACGTANGACCAACTGTCTGACCAGATAGTACACAGGTACATCAGTACACAGAACAACTGTGTTACAAGATGA
>NW_018408751.1:1514030-1549602 GCF_002113885.1 Mizuhopecten yessoensis | reverse complement strand
CACACACCAACAGTTTGACCAGATGGTATACAGGTACAAATGTATACAGATCAACTATCTGACCAGATAGATACAGGTTCAAAAGTACACAGAACAACTGTCTGACCAGATGGTATAGATACAGGTTAAAAAGTACACAGACCAACTGTCTGACCAGATGGTATACAGGTACAAATGTATACAGATCAACTATCTGACCAGGTATACAGGTACAAATGTATACAGATCAACTGTCTGACCAGATAGTTTCAGGTTTAAAAGTACACAGAACAACTGTCTGACATGATTGTATACAGGTATATCAATACACAGAACAACTATCTGTCCAGATGGTATACAGGTACATCAGTACACAGAACAACTGTCTGACCAGATGGTATACGGGTACAAATGTATACAGATCAACTGTCTGACCAGATAGTTTCAGGTTTAAAAGTACACAGAATAACTGTCTGACATGATTGTATACAGGTATATCAATACACAGAACAACTCTCTGTCCAGATGGTATACAGGTACATCAGTACACAGAACAACTGTCTGACCAGATGGTATACAGGTTCATCAGCACACAGAATAACTGTCTGTCCAGATGGTATACAGGTACATCAGTACACAGAACAACTGTCTGTCCAGATGGTATACAGGTACATCAGTGCAAAGACCAAATGTCTGACCAGATGGTATACAGGTACATCAGTTTAAAGACCAAAAGTCTGACCAGATGGTATACAGGTACATCAGCACACAGAACAACTGTCCGACCAAATGGTACAAGTATGGTACATCAGTACACACACCAACGGTTTGACCAGAGGGTATACAGGTACAAATGTATACAGATCAACTGTCTGACCAGATAGTTTCAGGTTTAAAAGTACACAGAACAACTGTCTGACATGATTGTATACAGGTATATCAATACACAGAACAACTATCTGTCCAGATGGTATACAGGTACATCAGTGCAAAGACCAAATGTCTGACCAGATGGTATACAGGTACATCAGCACACAGAACATCTGTCTGACCAGATGGTATACAGGTACATCAGCACACAGAACAACTGTCTGACCAGATTGTTTACAGGTACATACGTACACAGACCAACTGTCTGACCGGATAGATACAGGTTCAAAAGTACACAGAACAACTGTCTGACCTGATTGTATACAGGTACATCAATACACAGAACAACTCTCTGACCAGATGGTATACGGGTACATCAGTACACAGAACAACTGTCTGACCAGATGGTTTACAGGTACATACGTACACAGACCAACTGTCTGACCGGATAGATACAGGTTCAAAAGTACACAGAACAACTGTCTGACCTGATTGTATACAGGTACATCAATACACAGAACAACTCTCTGACCAGATGGTATACGGGTACATCAGTACACAGAACAACTGTCTGACCTGATGATATAGAGGTACATCAGCACACAGAACAACTGTCCGACCAAATGGTACATGTATGGTACATCAGTACACACACCAACAGTTTGACCAGATGGTATACAGGTACATTAGTATACAGACCAACTGTCTGACCAGATGGTATACAGGTACATCAGTTTAAAGACCAAATGTCTGACCAGATGGTATACAGGTACATCAGCACACAGAACAACTGTCTGACCAGATGGTATACAGGTACATCAGTACAAAGACCAACTGTCTGATCAGATGGTATACAGGTACATCAGTACACACACCAACAGTTTGGCCAGATGGGATACAGGTTCATCAGCACATTGACCAACTGTCCGACCAGATGGTATACAGGTACATTAGTGCAAAGACCAAATGTCTGACCAGATGGTATACAGGTATATCAGCACACAGAACAACTGTCTTACCAGATGTTATACAGGTACATCAGTACAAAGACCAACTGTCTGATCAGATGGTATACAGGTACATAAGTACACACACCAACAGTCTGACCAGATAGTACACAGCTACATCAGTACACATAACAACTGTCTGACCAGATAGATAAAGGTACATAAGTTTGGGTATATTTTCCCTCTTTTTCAGTTCGAATTGGATATCAGGTTAATTCTTGACTAGTTCACACTCTCTAGTCTCTATGAGACGGTACTCAATATATTGAACCAGCGAAGTAAAAACATGGAAAAGCTTTTTAACATGCCGCGTTTTCAATACACCGTCATGAGTGGATTCAGGCTACACCTGAAATAATTTTCCAACCACAACATAGACATAAGCCTATACAAGTGTCGCTAATGATGATTTTTTTTCAGGTCATACCGAATTGCAGTTAGTGTCAAAAACCCAAGAATCTTACAGTTCTAGGAATAATTTGTTCATACGTGTGCTTTCATTTATTAATAATCTGGATTTCATAGAAAATCTTGTTGTAGCTTTTCCTCTAACTCCATCTATGGCGCTGGGCCGCCTGGATGAGGAGGAAAAGGGAGGAGTAAAAGATGGGTCTCAAGAAAAAAATGGGAAGGAGTACATCATGAAAAAATGGTGTTGCCATTAAAAAAGTTTTATTTCAATAATAATTACCACAACTTTAATATGCAAATTTATCTTCCCAAAGTGAAAACCGCAAAACACAGGTAGGCCAGACTGGCAGCGGAAACTCAAGAAAAACTCAGGAAAAGTACCACTCCACAAAAACGTCCCGAATATTCAAAAAGATGTAAAACCTTCCCGTGATAGGAGAAGTTGTATCTTCGAGATCTAATGGAATCCAAATTACTTGAGAAGCACAACCACCGGACCAAGAGAGCACCCCTAATAAGAGCCAAAGACGTGATATCGTTAAAGGAGAGACGTACGAAGACCTCGGCCGCAGCGAGGCACCCTACCTATTTAGTTTGTATATGTACCTTCAATAAAGCCTCAAAGTTGTCAATTAGAGTTAGTCGATTATTTGACACTTTTTACATTGTGCCTGTTACGTGGAATTTGCACACCTCTTTCGCGGTTGACCAGTTATTCTTAATAGTACATGAAACGTGGTAATTAACGGGTAACAGATAAGGGGTACATACACTTAACTAGTCATTTGTCAAATGAAGGCGACAATAATACCGTACTAGACGTCAAACATAAATATTTTACTGGTTGTTTCAAAATCAACCTGTAACATTTCTTCTCCTGTTACACGGAAAGAATGTGTATTGATTACAAATTTAAATGTATTCTCGAAGGACGAGCTGTTTTAAAAGACATCACTCAATAATTTATCGTTTTAGGGTTTTTTCTGTTCAGTATAGGTAGTACATGGTAAATATCAGTCAGATTTGTTGGAAGCGAATCACCGCTAATGAGCTGTGGAGAACGATCGCCTTTGAACTTAAACAGCTATCTTTGACACAGAATTCTGTATGTGTGTCGAAGGACACTTCGACATAGTTTCATCACGGTATTCACCGATCTTTTAACTATAATACGTCTCTGTGGAATCCTTCTTTATAACGTTAGTCAACTGTGTTGAACGTTTGAAATTGGAGGGAAAATCCTTGTTGGAATAGAAAACTTTTACGGGTGTTTGAGACAAGAGGAAAACTCTATGTTGAGAAAAAATTGTTACGGGTGTCTGAGATTAGAGGGAAAACCGTGGTCACGATAGAAAACTGTTACGGTTGTCTGAGACTAGAGGAAAAGATCCTTGTTACGATAGAGAACTGTTACGAGTCTCTTGGACTGGAGGAGAAATCTTTATTAAAGCAGGCAACTGTTACGTGTGTCTTGGACTGGATGAGTTATGTTTAACAAGGCTGACAAATGTTATGCATGTCTGGGGCCAGAGAAGAAAACTTCATAATTTCACCTGTTACACGTGCAATTTGTATTTGTAAATGCGAGGTTGGAGATTGTACTTGATTGACAAACAAGTGATCAAAGAATATACAAGGTTAAAGGTCACCAAAATGTATGGATGGGACAGACTACATATTTTACTTTGGTTTATCAATATGTTGATTGTCATTAGTGATACACAGCTACATACAAAAATAGATTGTTTGGTAGGTCGTACAGTCCTAGCAAGAATGGAAAAGCAGTCTCGAACACATTGTGGAACTTACTGTCAGGAGCTAAACGGCGAAGGATTCTTGTACGATTCTCAGAACAAAACATGTCAAATCTCGAAGAGACGTTCAGAGATTCGCCACCATGTGTCGTGCCAGGAATCTTTGGTAAAGTCGGTAAGTTATCACTGTCTTGTTGTGTTGGCCGGGATAAATGTATGGACTTGTAAAGTTATTGTTTAAACAGGGTTATCTACATACCTTTGTGTTAATGTCGACTTAATACATCCCTACTTCCCATTATCGTCCCTAGTTTTGTCTGTACACTTTAATTTATAAAAATATGTATTTCTTGTATATTTTCCTGAAGTGTTCTCGGGGTTCAGTACCCCGATGAGATTATAAACGGTATTGCAAAAGTAATATTGTGATTGCTCCTCAGACCACCAGTGTCAAGGACGTTCCTTATCTTAAATAAAACGTTTGTCCACAAAGCAAATTTAACTTATTCAACATTTTACTTTTAGATAACAAGTTTTTATTGTAACGGCGGCCGTTACAAAAGTTCTCCAATCTATCACTGCAGTCGTAAAACGGGAGTTGTTGTACTGTTCGTATCGACGTAATACACTTGCATAATTAATTTGCTAAATATGCTAGAAACAGTCTAATGGAGCTAATTGTAGAGATGTTTAATATCACTATCGAAAGCGAGAGCTATCCAGTATATTCTAAGTATGGTATAGTGATAACATTATTCAAGGGAGGGAAACGAGATAGATTATTAATGTATAATTATAGGGATATACCGTTAACACCTGTTTTACATTTTTTTTCTTAAATGATCTGTTCTTTAGAGTAATAAAGAAAAGCAATGTAATTATTTTTTATTATACTGAGAGGAAATCAAAAGTATATGTAGCTTTTCTTGATAATCAAAAAGCGTTCAACAGTGTATGGATAAAAGGGTTATTGTATGAAGTGTATAAATTGGGGTTCAATGGCAAATTTTATATAAATAGTTTATTGATGTTAAAGTATCATTGCTATTTGATAAGAAAAACAAAATTCAGACGTACAATTTAGGACAGGGGGTAGGTCAAGGTCAAGCTCTCCCTGCTTGGTGTTCCCTTGTTATGATTGACGACCTTGCTAGTTAGCTAGACAATCGAGGTCTTGGACTTACGATAAAAGACATGCACGTACCACGCGTCGTTAGCATTGTCAGCCTCTATAGGGCTACTTCGAAAGGAATTAGATATAGTATATACATACTCTACTTGTTGGCGTCTCAATTATAATTATGCAAATAACTCTCTAGTAGTATTTTAATATCCACGTCGACGCGTAATGTCAGAAGAATGTGGGCCTATACAATGTACAATTGGTTCTGCTATAATTCCAATGACATCACAGAAAACGTACGCTGGGATAACGTGTACCCATAACCTACACTCAAGTAGTATTATTATTGATGCTTGTGTGAAATGAAGGACTTACCTAAATTCACTTTTAAGTATTGGTATTCACCCCAATGGTCGGAAGCCTGTAATAGTATCGTTTAAGATAATTTAAATTATCTTATAGTCGAGTATGTTGTATGGGTGTGAGCCATTGGAACTCATATACTAAGAAACTGATGACTACACACATTTCTCTCGCTTTAACACACTAGGAAGCTGAGATTGGATTTAAATATATTTCCAATACTTAGGACTCCGTTGAAGTATAACGAAAGCTTCAATTAAAAAATAGTTCAGTTAATGCTTAAAACTTGCATCAATGGATTAAAATGACATGTTTCAACTCAATTCATATAAGCAACTGCTTTTCTTTTGAATTTCTTCAAGCTCAGTTGCTCTGTAAAATAGGGTTGTCCACTCGCACCCATTACCTATATTAAAGAGGCAACGCCTCTTGTTCAATATCTGAGTAGACTGGAACAAGGGAAGTATCTTGCTCAATGATACAACACAGTGCCGTGCCGTGACTCGCACCTGCAATCCTTCGGTCACGAGCCCGGCGTCCTAGTACCACTAGACTATCGTGTCTGCGTTTACTGATTTCCTGTGTAAAGTGCTACAGAGGCATTGTCTTGTTAGCGGATGTAAGAGTTAATTAGTGTCATGTGGGATTTCCGAATAATTCTATGCTGGTCTAAAATAGCTTAGAGTCTTCTCGCTGTTTTTCTTTAATCATAAATTGTACTTTGCATATATTATGAGTCACTTATATAACTGAGGGTTCTCAGTTTGTCAAGAGAGATGGTCGGCATGTATATACTCAATCTATCGGAAACCGCCTGAAAGTAACTCGATTAAAAGCGATATTCCCTTACAAAGGGCCCATTTTGACACAGTGTCACCAAAGAAAACTCGCTTTAATTGACCCTGTAAACAAATGTCAATAGATCAACGGATTTTTACTTATGAATCTAGATTCTGATGTCGCACGAGGGTGGTTGGCGAAGAATCTGTAGACGTCAGGGTGAACGTTTTGTTAATTGCGGCATCGTTGGTCGCCGTTGGTTATGGTAGTGATATTTGTTGTCGTAACCGTACCAGGCGAGCTGTAATGCCTGGGAATTTGACTACGGGCGTTATCAACACGAACCTTAGAGCCCGTTGGTACTCCAGTCGTTTAACGTGTGTTAACTCTATAAAACTAATTATTCAACTTGACTTCTGCTCTTGATTTAGACAAATTAATAACTTGACACTGCAGTGAATAAATTGCTACCAAGTTAAAAACCATTACAACAAAAACGATAAATGTGTCTGATTTTAAAGCGTAGTCAAGGGGAATAACTACGAGTTACTACGTATGCACCTTCCCCTGACTACGGTTTGTGTACACGTGTACCTGGAGCTAACTGGTCAGACAGTTGGTCTGTGAAATGATTTACCTGTTTACGATCTAAACAGACAGATGGTCTGTATACTAATGTACCTGTATACCATCTGGTCAGACATTTTGTTTGTGTACACGTGTACTTGGAGCTATCTGGTAAGACAGTTGGTCTGTGCACTAATATACCTGTCTATATCTGGTCAGTTAGTTGGTCTGTATAATAATGTACCTGTATACCATCTGGTCAGATAATTGGTCTGTCTCATGTTGTACCTGTATCTACCTGGTCAGACAGTTGGTCTGTGTACTGATGTACCTGTATACCATCTGGTCAGACAGTTGATCTGTGCACTGATGTACCTGTATACCATCTGGTCAGACAGTTGATCTGTGCACTAATGTACCTGTATACCATCTGGTCAGACAGTTGATCTGTGTACTGATGTACCTGTATACCATCTGGTCAGACAGTTGATCTGTGCACTAATGTACCTGTATCTATCTGGTCAGACAGTTGGTCTGTGTAGTGATGTACCTGTATACCATCTAGTCAGACAGTTAGTCTGTGTACTGATGTACCTGTATACCATCTGGTCAGACAGTTGTTTTGTGTACTGATGTACCTGTATCTATCTGGTCAGACAGTTGGTCTGTGTAGTGATGTACCTGTATCTATCTGGTCAGACAGTTGGTCTGTGTACTGATGTACCTGTGTACCATCTGGTCAGACAATTATTATGTGTGCTGATCAACCTGAAAGTTTAATTTGCCTAGAATGTTACGGTTTTAATATATCAATCAGAAATATTGTATAATTCATCTTGTTTACATTCCTTGTACTGTATATCCGGTTAAAACATAAAACACAGTTATCCGAGATAAAACATATATTGAATTTAATCAACGGTATATATACTATTTTAAATAATTTCTTTCCTTATTCTAGGTCCTATGTCTTAGGTCCTTGGTCATCTTAATATATCTCATGAACAAAATCTTTTTATAAGAAACAATACTTTCAATGTGCATTTCAGTTTTCTGGACTGAGGTATACACCATTATAAAACACATTAGTAAACTTGCATATTGAACATATCCGGTTCTCAACAGGAATATATTTAAGTATCTATTATATTTCAAAAGTGTAATAATGAAAATATCAATGCATTAAAATAAGGTTGAAATTAGTAGCCACAATAATTGACAAGGAGACTGCATACCATGATACGTCGCATTACTGCTGTTTTCTGATATTTGATAAGTCTTTTTTTTTTCATTTCATGTATTGAAGTATTAATGTTGACATATACATGATCATTGGTTTACAGGCTTAGGATCTAATAGTCAGTACTAATAGCATTAGCTGTGTGACCTATCATGTGTCCGTAATGTGTTTGGTCTCTGTTAGACGATTGTAATTGTGAGAGTGATAATCCAACAAAATGTCAGTATAATATCACCTGATGCATTCATTAATGTTTTATCAATGGCCGAGGCTGTGATGAAAATTAATTATGTATGTGTTACCATTGCGCCGAACAACATCAAATTTCTGCATCAACTTTCATTTTGGAGCACATTTGTGAAAAGCACAACAAAGGTCAAAATGATCTACACTGCGTACGAAATGGTTGGACTGATTGAGTTACTAGATAACGGTATCTTTGTAGAATTTGGTGATAGAATTTTCTAGCAGACGTTACACTTTCTATGGGAATCAAATGTGGCTCTCTTTAACCGTTTTTTTTTTTTTTTTTTTAGGTTTTCAAACGGAGAGAAATTTCTTGATAAGCTTAACAGAAGTGGAAACAAAAACCTGGCAAGGTCTTTCAATTCCAAGTTCTGATATATCGACGACGTGAATATTTAAATAACAAGAAATCCATTGACCACATCGATCGTATATATCATCTTTATTTCCTTCAAATTGAAGAGCTTGATAACAATGATTATACATGAATAATATATTATTTACAAAATGACATCAATCGTGACGTTCATACAAGTTCACAAGCGTATATACATATTATTAAATATCAGTGATATATAATTGGTTTATGAAGCAAAAAAAATAATAATGATACCAAGCCTATATTCGGTAAAAAAAAAAATAACATTTTCCTTATATTAAAATGGCAAGCATTTGTAAAACATTGTTATTATCATTATTATTATGTATTTGAGTCAAACAATTTTTTTATCGTATATACGGATGATTTTAGTCTACTCTCGAGAGCTTCCTCTGTTTCAGCCGCCTTCCTCGATATTAACTAACAACATGACCAAAAGGAGACAGCTTACGACTTAGTATTACGACAGATAAACAGGACGAACTCATTGTTTTCCTTTAAATATTCAGATAGCTTCGCCACAAGAGCGTTTTGTATATCAATTCACGTCCACATATACACGGATGTGCTGTATTATATAGATAGTAATAAGTAATGACTACACTGGAAAAATATACTAAATAGACCCCATTAAATACATAGCGGATAAAGTTAATACTATAGTTAAGTAGATAGCTAGAAGTATCCTCCAGATTTTACTCTGAATTTATATAGTATCTGGCGGAAAGGCTATTACAATACAAAGGACCTTAACTGGACGCCCGGAAATATTTAACTACTCAAAGCACAATAATCAAACGCCCGGAAATATTTAACTACTCAAAGCACAATAATCAAACGCCCGGAAATATTTAACTATTCAAAGCACAATAATCAAACGCCCGGAAATATTTATCTATACAAAGCACAATAATCAAACGCCCGGAAATATTTAACTATTCAAAGCACAATAATCAAACGCCCGGAAATATTTAACTATTAAAATCACAATAGTCAAACGCCCGGAAATGTTTAACTATTCAAATCACAATAAGCAAACGCCCGAAAATGTTTAACTATTCAAAGCACAATAATCAAACGCCCGGAAATGTTTAACTATTCAAATCACAATAATCAAACGCCCGGAAATATTTAACTACTCAAAACACAATAATCAAACGCCCGGAAATGTTTAACTATTCAAATCATAATAATCAAACGCCCGGAAATATTTAACTATTCAAAGCACAATAATCAAACGCCCAGAAATGTTTAACTATTCAAAACACAATAATCAAACGCCCGGAAACATCTAACTATTCAAAGCACAATAATCAAACGCCCGGAAATGTTTAACTATTCAAAACACAATAATCAAACGCCCGAAAATGTTTAACTATTCAAAGCACAATAATCAAACGCCCGGATATGTATAACTATTCAAAACACAATAATCAAACGCCCGGATATGTTTCAAAGCACAATAATCAAACGCCCAGAAATGTTTAACTATAAAAAGCACAATAATCAAACGCCCGGAAATATTTAAGTAATTAAAGCACAATAATCAAACGCCCGGAAATATTTAACTACTCAAAACACAATAATCCAACGCCCCAAAATATTTAACTATTCGAAGCACTATAATCAAACGCCCGGAAATATTTAACTGTTCAAAACACAATAATCAAACGCCCGGAAATGTTTAACTATTCAAATCACAATAATCAAAGGCCGGAAATATTTAACTATTCAAAACACAATAATCAAACGCCCGGAAATGTTTAACTACTCAAAATACAATAATCAAACGCCCGCAAACATCTAACTATTCAAAGCACAATAATCAAAAGCCCGGGAATATTTAACTGTTCAAAACCTAATAATCAAACGCCCGGAGATGTTTAACTATTCAAACCACAATAATCAAAGGCCGGGAATATTTAACTATTCAAAACACAATAATCAAACCCCCGGAAATATTTAACTCCTCAAAACACAATAATCAAACACCCGGGAATATTTAACTATTCAAAGCACAATACTTAAACGCCCGGAAATGTTTAACTACTCAAAACACAATAATCCAACGCCCCAAAATATTTAACTATTCGAAGCACTATAATCAAACGCCCGGAGATGTTTAACTATTCAAAACCCAATAATCAAACCCCCGGAAATATTTAACTATACAAAACACAATAATCAAACCCCCGGAAATATTTAACTACTCAAAGCACAATAATCAAACGCCCGAAAATATTTAACTATACAAAGCTCAATAATCAAACGCCCGCAAACATCTAACTATTCAAAGCACAAGAATCAAACGCCCGGAAATGTTTAACTATTTAAAACACAAAAAACAAACGCCCGAAAATGTTTAACTATTCAAAACACAATAATCAAACGCCCGAAAATATTTAACTATACAAAGCACAATAATCAAACGCCCGGGAATATTTAACCATACAAAACACCATAATCAAATGTCTGGAAATATTTGATCCTTGTAAGGATGGCACTGTAAATTACGGCAATCTCTTTTGTATCACCTGATACACCTATCTTCTTTGTATAGTTTATCACATGATACACCGATCACCTTTGTATATATCATCACGTGATTCACCTATCTCCTTTGTATAGTTTATCACGTGATACACCGATATCCTGAGTAAAGTGTATCACGTGAACACCGATATCCTTTGTAACTCCGCCAAACTACTGAAAAGACTTTACCATGAGTTTAATAAGTGGTATTTCATACGGACGTTTCAGTCTCAATAACGGCGGCTCGCTGAAGATGTTGTGGTGATGTTGTCTTCATATTTGTGAACCTTAGCGCCTGTAAAAGAAGGACATTATAAAAGTGTGAACTCAGACAGTTTCTGTAAAAAGCAGCGTATAGATGGTGAATTGCAACGTAAATAAAATTCGTCCGTTTTTAAGCCTGTTTTCAATTAAAGGAAACTGTTTGAGCATGCAGAAAGCAAAGTCTGTTTGTATTATTTTTCAACATTTTCTAAATAAGATTAACATTCAATATACATGTATCATATTTGTGAAGTTAATGATATTCAAATCAAAAATAAAGTTAAAAGATGAAGCTATTGTAGAAAGTTTATATATAAAATCAATCACCTTTTGCGGGAAATATTCCACTTGCTTTTTTTGGTAATGGTAATGAAACCATTCACTTAAGACAAGAATTCTAATTTGGAACAAGAACAATAGCTATCTCTATTTTATGTGTGTTGTCGCTGCTGGTGTTGTTATTAGGACAGAAGAAAAACTGTACGTTCTTTGCGCTTAAACCGCTACTCAGATTTATGCAAATAGCATAGTTTTCTTTCTGTATGTACCTAATTCCCCCTCAATCCGCAACAACGTTCCCCCATTTTTTGAATAAATAAACGATGAATAATTTTGCTAGCAGTTGAATGGTATTTGATACATTACACCAAGGATGACTTGAACTGGACTGATTTACCCTTCGTCTCCTCCTCCAGACCTCTGAGACAGTGTACAGCAGGGGATTGACAGCGGCATTCACTGGCAGTACAAACACCATTACCCATGCGTACACTTCATTGGAAATTTGGACTCCGTATTTTGTCGCAACACCTGAAAAACGTCACATGTTAATTGCTTCTGTTTCTGTTTATGTAAAAACATAGGCAGTAAGCACAGAAAATGTTTTAAAAAAGTGACAGAACAGATTTCTTAATATTTTTTGTAAAGATAGCGGCAGTCAGTATAGTTTACTACGATGGTCAACAAGAGCCGGACAAAATGCATTGATTTTTCATATCATTGTTTACCATGGTACACTTTTATTTGGTACACAATGATATAATAAACCATATAAGTGTGTACCATGGTACACTTTTCTTTGGTACACAATAATATAATAAACCATACCATTGTTTACCATGGTACACTTTTCTTTGGTACACAATAATATAACAAACCACATCATTGTGTACCATGGTACACTTTTCTTTGGTACACAATAATATAATAAACCATACCATTGTTTACCATGGAACACTTTTCTTTGGTACACAATGATATAATAAATCATATATGTGTGTACCATGGTACGCTTTTCTTTGGTACACAATAATATAATAAAACATACCATTGTTTACAATGGTACACTTTTCTTTGGTACACAATAATGTAATAAACCATATAGGTGTGTACCATGGTACACCTTTCTTTGGTACACAATGTTATAATAAACCATATAATTGTGTACCATGGTACACTTTTCTTTGGTACACAATGATATAATAAATCATATATGTGTGTACCATGGTACGCTTTTCTTTGGTACACAATAATATAATAAACCATATAAGTGTGTACCATGGTACACTTTTCTTTGGCACACAATAATATAATAAACCATATCTTTGTTTACCATGGTACACTTTTCTTTGGTACACAATAATATAATAAACCATATCCCTGTTTACCATGGTACACTTTTCTTTGGTACACAATAATATAATAAACCATAAAATTGTGTACCATGGTACACTTTTCTTTGGTTCACAATAATATAATAAACGATAGCATTGTGTACCATGGTAAACTTTCTTTTGTACACATTAATATAATAAACGATATAAGTGTGTACCATGGTACACTTTTTTGTACACAATAATATAATAAACCATATAATTGTGTACCATGGTGCACTTTTCTTTGGTACACAATGATATAATAAACCATATAAGTGTTAACCATGGTACACTTTTCATTGGTACACAATAATATAATAAACGATATCATTGTGTACCATGGTACACTTTTCTTTGGTACACAATAATATAATAAACCATATAATTGTGTACCATGGTACACTTTTCTTTGGTTCACAATAATATAATAAACGATAGCATTGTGTACCATGGTAAACTTTCTTTTGTACACAATAATATAATAAACGATATAAGTGTGTACCATGGTACACTTTTTTTGTACACAATAATATAATAAACCATATAATTGTGTACCATGGTGCACTTTTCTTTGGTACACAATCATATAATAAACCATATAAGTGTTTACCATGGTACACTTTTCATTGGTACACAATAATATAATAAACGATATCATTGTGTACCATGGTACACCTTTCTTTGGTACACAATGATATAATAAACCAAATCATTGTGTACCATGGTACACTTTTCTTTGGTACACAATAAAATAATAAACCAAATCATTGTGTACCATGGTACACTTTTCTTTCGTAGGTTTTTGTACCATACAACGACCGAACAGAGTCACGGTACCGATTCATATGAAACCGTCGCCTCATAAATGTTATCCAGTGTGACAAATTACCGTTTGATAAGGCTGTCATCACGTACACGGTGTATATTATCTCGTAGAATGTGTCCAATTATCATTACACCTAGCATCAGTGGCAATCATGATTGTTAAATTAATTGGTATACATGTAAGCTATTAAATTAAAATCATTTTTGATATTATGGTAGGCTTCTACAACAAAAGGGGAAATCATTTCAACCGATGTTATGTAATACTTGTACATCCTTGCGCCTAAATTTGCCAAATACGAACTCAAAATTCCGATGGGAAATGAACTTTACAATGTTAAAGCACGGGCAATAAGCCTACTATATATACTTTACTACTTTGCATTTTTATTTTGGATTATAAACATTTATTTTATGAACATACAATCAATAAACAAGATATCATACAGATGAAAAATCAAAAATCAACAAACGTCGTTTCACTCTCTATTAGAAAACCCTATGAAGGCCCCAGCATATGCAGAAGTGAGGCAAACTCATATCTTCTTCATGAGTGATTATTGCTCTCCGATCGCTGTTTCGGCATTGTGATTAGGTAATTCATTACCGAGGGTTATTTCAAGTCACTTTGTCTGATAACGAAATCCCAATGCTTTCATATCTTTATGTATCACCCTTTCTGTACCTTTTTAAGGGTACATAATGCATTGAAAGCGACGATCTCTCATATCTTTGTGTACCATTCCCGGTACAGAATGAATTGAAAACGACAAGCTTTTATATCATTTTGCCGGCTGTTGTCGGCTGCGTTTACAGCTTCATGTGAAAAGATATGAGATTTAAAAAAAAATCGTTTCTAATCTTTATGTACTACACACGGTACACAAAGAATTGATTTTTTTATATCTTTTTGTACCACGGTACACAATGATATGAAAAATCTATTCACTTTGTCCAGCTTTTGTCGGCCATGATAGTTTACTGAAATCGTGGTCGAAAAGAAACGCTAACTAACAAAACAATATTTTCCTTTAACGAAGAAAACCAGCATCACGTATTATAAAGATGGAGTTGAGTGAGGAACAGGCAATAGTCACATGACAGGAGATCATCATCTGATTGGTGTAAAATAGAGGTTATTAAGATTTTTGATGATTCCAAACTAATTGATTAAACAATATTTTAGTAACTGGATAAACGCCGAGTTATTAACTGTTTGATTACCACGTACCTAACACTCCGATAGGAAACCAGCAGCAGAAGTCCGTTGCCACCACAAAGAAGAGTGTCTTTGCTACATTCATATCTCGTTTACGAGTCTGTGATGACGTAATGTTACCACCGTGTATTCTCATGTTTATGAAAATGCAAATTTGACAAATGACTATGACAACAAAGATGAAACTGTTGAGGCAAACGAAAATCGCAAAGGAATACTCCGCTCCTGGTTGCTCTGCAGTTGTCAGTGGCAAGGCGAGACAAACCCCTGACTGGGAATAGAATTCCCCCTTGAAATAGGACTGCATAGAAATGATAGGGATGACTGCAATTGTGATAGAAACCAACCACAGGAACCCGGAGATAATGGAGGCCTGTTTCGCCGAAATGTTTCTCTGGTAATGGCGGGCCATGGGGAACACTATGACAATTAGTCTGTCTACTGTCACGAGCAGTATCAAGAACGTAGACATCTCGCTAGATATATTGGAGAGAATCCCAGCTGTGGTGCATAGAACGCTTTTTCTCCATTTCTGATCATTCCATGCGTATACATCATTGTAATATGCATCAGCACCGCCTATTATCACCAAGTAGATACCCATGAGTAAATCTGATAATCCAAGGTTGAGTATAAAGATTGAATAACTCTTTGTAATATTGTTTCTATCAAAAGATAATCTGTAAAAGATGACCGCAACGTTCCCTATTAGTGCACACATTCCAATTAACCAGAGAAATACTCGAAGTATATTCGAACCAATCAAGGCGTTACATGACGATATCGCATCGTCTTCTGATCTACATGTACCAAGTCCAGGCCGGCACTGCAATGCCTCGGCTGAAGTACTTAAACAGTTATCGTCGGTTACTGATTTAGGTTTAGCACAACACATGAAGGGAGTATCCGTCAGTAATCGTATTAGGTTATCTAGTCCTTCAAACAGATAATCATTAACATCCAGATTGTTACCTATTATATTTAAAATAAGGAGATTGCCATTATTTGTGAATGTTCCGCTTGGTAAATTTGTAATTATGTTGTTTTTTATATCGAGAACTTCAAGGGAGAAAGGCAACAAAGGCAGATCAGACAAAAGATTGTTGCCTATCAGGAGATACCTGAGTGCGAGTGTGTCATAGCTAAACACATTCCTGGGGAGGGACAGGATGCCATTGTTAGACATATTCAGACTATCGAGGTTAGAAAGTCCACTGAAGACAGTTGTACCTGGGCGAAAAAGTAACGAATTGTTCGCAAGGTTGATTTCGGAAAGTTTAGATAAACCGCTAAAAATATTGTCGGGAAGAAAAATTATTTCATTGTTTGATAGATTAAGATGTATTAGCAGAGGCAGTCCACTGAACACTCTACCGGGTAGATCTGTAATTTGATTGTTTGAAAGATCGAGGAAATTAAGTAGAGGCAGCCCACTGAACACTTTACCGGGTAGATCTGTAATTTGATTGTTTGAAAGATCGAGGAAATAAAGTAGAGGCAGCCCACTGAACACTTTACCGGGTAGATCTGTAATGTGATTGTGTGATAGATACAGTTTGGTTAGCGCAGAAAGTCTACTGAAGACAGTTGTACCTGGGGAAAAACTTAACCAATTGTTCGCAAGGTTGATTTCGGAAAGTTTAGATAAACCGCTGAAAATATTGTCGGGAAGATAAAATATTCTATTGTTTGATAGATTAAGATTTATTAGTAGAGACAGTCCGCTGAACACTTTACCGGGTAGAAAATCAATTTCATTGTGTGATAGATACTGTTGGGTTAGTGCAGAAAGTCCACTGAACACATGCTCGGCAAGAAAATTCATGTCGCTGTTTGAAAGATCGAGGGTATCTAGTACAGCCGGTCCACTGAAAACTTTACCTAAAAGAAAAGGTAAATTGTTATTGGATAAACTTCGAAACCTTAAGTGATTTAATCCAGTGACGAAATTATCAACCATGGTAGTTAAATCAGTTATCACTAGATAACTGAGGTAGGACAACCGAGGATAACGTGGATCTCCCTTTTTGGTGACAATTGATATGTTCTCGAAAGAAAAACGTCCAAAATTCAGGTGGCTGTTACTACAGTTGACCGTTAAACCAATACACATACAAAATGGCTGACAAGGCTTGGCACACGAAAACTCGTCATCATTAGAGCCAGAGCACAGACTGATTCCATCACAAACTTGTAATATCGGAATATTGTATTTCTTCTCAGATGAGCAACGATGTGTCCCAGTGCAGTTGTGTAGTTCTGAAACAAAACCAGTTTATTATAGCAAGAATAATGTACATTGTAGATAACATAAAAACGTTTTAGAATAGCATGACCTGTGGTAATATACTAAGATAAAGTAATATTCTAATCAATTCATACAATGTTGATGTGATGCTTTATTTATATTTACACTTTGAATAATTATATTATCAATATTTTATTTTATGTTTTCCTACGTATCTTTATAAATAGCGGAGTAACAGTACTAGTGTATGAACTCACCAAAATCGCCTTCCCTCCCCTTCTGTGAACAGTGTGCGTCACACCTGTAGCTCACATGCTGACAGAAGATTTCTGGACATTTATTACGCTCATCGTAATGAAGACTCCCCCTTTCTAATGAAAAAGGGAAATTAATAATATCATATTACAAATTCTTAAGAAATAAAGTTTTTTTCGGAGATGTATTCATTTCATGAAACGGAGTAAAACCAGCAAGTCCCCCACTTCATTTTGGGGACTGAATTAAGAAAAGAAGTTCACGATCATATACATATGAAAGCTGAGATTTGAGCCTCAAACACAAAGAATAGCGAAACAGCCATACAATAACTGGAACTTACCAGATATTGCAGCAGTTACCTTACCTATCGAAGTGACTGACAAACCAACGCGATAATCTTGTAAACTTTACTCTGCACTAAGTAGACTGTCAACCGTCCAAGGCCATGTTTACAAAGAAGAGGACATAAGACTAAAAGTAAAATGTACAGGAAATATAATTTGAATAACGCCTAAGGCGACCTCATCCAGATGAATAACACCTTGGGCAAACAGACCCCACAGCTAACAATATATGACATACTATCAAAGGATGCTAAAAATATTAAAACAAATAACGCAATTCCTTGTAAGAATGTAATAATAAAAAAGTCGATGCGGAATGCCAAACAAAGGAAAAACATTAAATGTACCATATGTTAATGTACCACATGTTAATGTACCACATTGGAATGTACCACACGGGAATGTACCACACGGAAATGTACCACACGGGAATGTACCACACGGGAATGTACCACATGGGAATGTACCACACGGGAACATACTACATGGGAATGTACCACATGGGAATGTACCACATGTTAATGTACCACACGGGAATGTACCACATGTTAATGTACCACATGGGAATGTACCACACGGGGATTTCGTACATGGATGGCTCATCAGGGTAAATAAAGGTCTAAGGAATACAAATCCAGGCATGGAGTTTTCTGATGAAAAAAGAGAAAGATGTCTAGAAAACGCCCTCTAACGTTACAAATGTATAACTTTTTGGCTAGAACAGATGAGTAATTTCCAACTTCCAAATTATGACCAACATTAGCGACTGATATTCAACCAACAGAGTTAGCCAGCTGGTGAGAAATGTGACATAAACCATAAATCGCGTAAAGTACGAGGTGAACAAGCATTATGTGGGTATGTATGAATCAATACATGTCCCCTACCGGCGCCCCAAACTTTGACATGCAGATTTTGGCCATGATAGCTAAGACCAAAACATGTCAAAAATTCAAAAATGAAATAGAATTATTTTTCCACTTTCAATAAACAATATCAATGCTAGACCCCTAAACAAAAGCTGTGCATAAAATCAGCATCCTAACACTATTATCAAGTGAACGATAAGCTATTACGAAACTTAAACCCAAACTTTAACCCGCAGATTTTGGCCAAGATAGTTTAGCCCAAAACATGTCAAAAATTTATAAAAACTAAAATTATTTTTCCACTTTCACTAATGCTACCTTAAACAACCTCTGTGCATAAAATCAACATCATAATACTATTATTAAGCGAACAGTGAGCCATTATGAAAATTTAACTCAAATTTTAATGTACCTGACTATAGTACCCTGTACCCTGTACTCTGTACCCTGTACCCTGTACCCTGTACCCTGTACCACGTAAACTGTATGTTCACAGCACAACGCATTCGATACGACATGTATCTTGATACACACATCTGACTTTAAAGTTAGTTTCACAATACATGTAGCTTTACGATGGTAATAGTAAATACAGTTCAAATAGATCCTTTTTTCTAACTGTTGTGCGTTTTTGTATCACTGCACAGTGGATAACATTGTTTCTGGTGTTTAAAAAAAGAATCAGTGAACTCACTAAGTGTATTTCTTTATGCAAGCAAACAAATTGTTTTGGTACAATACACAACAAAGTCTTGCGAAGCTGAACGATTTAATGAATTGTTTCAGTCTACGCTGTACCCTGAACCCTGTACCCCGTACCCTGTACCATGTACCATGTACCCCGTATCCCATACCCTGTACCCCGTACCCTGTACCCCGTACCCTGTACCCCGTACCCGTAAACTGTATTTTCACAGCACAATGCATTCGATACGATATGTATTTTGATACACACATCTGACTTTAAAGTTAGATTCACAATACATATAGTTTTACGACGTTAATAGTAAATACAGTTCAAATACATCCTTTTTTTAACTGTTGTACGTTTATGTATCACTGCACAGTGGATAACATCGTTACTGGTAATTAAAAAAAGAATCGGTGAACTCATAAATCGAAATTATTTAAACTTTGATTGTTAATACCCGAAATGAAAGTGCATTTCCTTATGCAAGCAAACAAGTTGTTTGGCTACATTACACAACAAAGTCTTGCGAAGCTGAACGATTTAATGAATTGTTTCAGTCTACGTTGTTCCCTGTTCCCTGTACCATGTACCCCGTATTCCGTCCCCGTACCCTGTACCCTGTACCCCGTACCATGTACCATGTACCCCGTACCATTTAACCCTGTACCCCGTACCCTGTACCCCGTAAACTGTAGTTTCAAAGCACAACGCATTCGATACGATATGCATCTTGATACACACATCTGACTTTAAAGTTAGTTTCACAATACATATAGTTTTACGATGTTAATGGTAAATACAGTTCAAATACAACCTTTTTTAACTGGTGTACCTTTATGTATCACTGCACAGTGGATAACATCGTTGCTGGTGTTTAAAAAAGAATCGGTGAACTCACAATTCGAGTTTATTTAAACTTTGATTGATAATACCCGAAATGAAAGTGTATTTCCTTATGCAAGCAAACAAGTTGTTTTTCTACAATACACAACAAAGTCTTGCGAAGCTGAACGATTTAATGAAATTGTTTCAGTCTACGCTGTACACTGTACCCTGTACCCCGTAACCTGTACCCCGTACCCTGTTCCCTGTAACCCGTAAACTGTATTTTCACAGCACAATGCATTCGATACGATATGTATCTTGATACACACATCTGACTTTAAAGTTAGTTTCACAATACATATAGTTTTACGATGTTAATGGTAAATACAGTTCAAATACAACCTTTTTTAACTGGTGTACCTTTATGTATCACTGCACAGTGGATAACATCGTTGCTGGTGTTTAAAAAAGAATCGGTGAACTCACAATTCGAGTTTATTTAAACTTTGATTGATAATACCCGAAATGAAAGTGTATTTCTTTATGCAAGCAAACAAGTTGTTCTGGTACAATAAACAACAAAGTCTTGCGAAGCTGAACGATTAAATGAATTGTTTCAGTCTACGCTGTACCCTGTACCATGTACACCGTACCATGAACCCCGTACCCTGTACCATGTACCCTGTACCCTGTACCCCGTACTTTGTACTCCGTACCCTGTATCACGTACGCTGAACCCTGTACCCCGTAAACTGTAGTTTCACAGCACAACGAATTCGATACGATATGTATTTTGATACACATATCTGACTTTAAAGTTAGTTTCACAATACATGTAGCGTTACGATGTTAATGATAAATACAGTTCAAACAGATAAAAAAGAGCTGTTGTACGTTTTTGTATCACTGCACAGTGGATAACATCGTTGCTGGTGTTTAAAAAAGAATCGGTGAACTCACAATTCGAGTTTATTTAAACTTTGATTGATAATACCCGAAATGAAAGTGTATTTCCTAATGCAAGCAAACAAGTTGTTTTTCTACAATACACAACAAAGTCTTGCGAAGCTGAACGATTAAATGAAATTGTTTCAGTCTACGCTGTACACTGTACCCTGTACCCCGTAACCTGTACCCCGTACCCTGTTCCCTGTAACCCGTAAACTGTATTTTCACAGCACAATGCATTCGATACGATATGTATCTTGATACACACATCTGACTTTAAAGTTAGTTTCACAATACATGTAACGTTACGATGTTAATAGTAAATACAGTTCAAATAGATAAAAAAAAAGGTGAGCTGTTGTACGTTTCTGTATCACTGCACAATGGATAACATTGTTTCTGGTGTTTAAAAAAAGAATCGGTGAACTCACAAATCGAATTTATTTAAACTTTGATTTATAATACCCGAAATGAAAGTGTATTTCTTTATGCAAGCAAACAAGTGGTTTTGGTACAATAAACAACAAAGTCTTGCGAAGCTGAACGATTAAATGAATTGTTTCAGTCTACGCCGTACCCTGTACCATGTACACCGTACCATGAACCCCGTACCCTGTACCATGTACCCTGTACCCTGTACCCCGTACTTTGTACTCCGTACCCTGTACCACGTACGCTGAACCCTGTACCCCGTAAACTGTAGTTTCACAGCACAACGAATTCGATACGATATGTATTTGGTACACATATCTGACTTTAAAGTTAGTTTCACAATACATGTAGCGTTACGATGTTAATGGTAAATACAGTTCAAACAGATAAAAAAAAGAGCTGTTGTACGTTTTTGTATCACTGCACAGTGGATAACATCGCTGTTGGTGTTTAAAAAAAGGATCGGTGAACTCACAAACCGAATTTATTTAAACTTTGATTGATAATACCCGAAATGAAAGTGTATTTCTTTATGCAAGCAAACAAGTTGTTTTGCCACAATACACAACAAAGTCTTGCGAAGCTTAACGATTTAATGAATTGTTTCAGTCTACGCTGTACCCTGTACCCTGTACCACGTACCTTGTACCCTGTACCCTGTACCATGTACCATGTACCACGTACCCCGTACCCTTTACCCTGTAACCCGTAAACTGTATTTTCACAACACAATACATTCATTACTATGTGTATCTCGATACACATATCTGTTTTAAAAGTAAACACAGTATATATTTTCGGGATTCTATACAGATGTCATAGCTTAACGATGCTTATAGTAAATATTGTTCAAATATACCTTTGTTCGAATTGTTTTACCTTTTTTGTATCATTGCAGAGTTAATAAAATCGTTTCTGGCGTATCTAAAAAGAATAGGTGAAGAATTTATTGAAGAAATGATGGATTTTATATTCGTAAGTGTGTCCCTATGCAGACAAACAAACTACAAAATGTTGTTTTCTATGATACACAACAAAGATTCACAAACAATTATAAGCAGTATAGTCAGGCCTTTTATACGGGATGGGTCCCTGACTCGCGTTCGCCTTATTGTCAGAGACAATTAAATGATTGTAAAAATCTATTTGTCTTCTCGTTTTTTCTTTTGTATTTTGTTTTTTCTTATTTCTTTTTGGTTAAACACACACCTCATACACACATCAATTCAGTCTAGTTTGTCGTTTAAACAATGAAATAAAATGTCGCTATCGTCACTAAAGCTAAAACAAAAACAAAAAAAAGACATTGTTTTCTTATTCATTTTGTTTGATACACGATATTTCAACGTCGTCACCCTCTCAAATCGTCAACAAATGTTCGGACCAAGTCGTCGTTGGGGCTCGAATCGCCCAAGTCGAACACTCGAACGATAACCTTCATAGAATTCCGAGGTAGCTCATGATCGTGAAATAAACGCAGTAATGTCCGCACACCTCCGATCCCTCTCTTTGAATCCCGTTCGCGCAGTAACGGTATCGGGGTCCGTTGACGACAAGCACGTTTCTGAATCTGTTCCAAAAGTCTTCCGGGCGTCGTCCCAAGGAATCGAAAAATTCGCACGATCCATCAACCGAAAAATGCATCGTCATCCAGTGGGTTTCGCCCTCGCTACAAAGATCGCTGTTGACCACGAACGTTTGAGGTTGTGCCCCCACTCTCGAAGGTAGTTCGTCGGCGCAGCACACCGTAACCGGAAGTCGTCCCAAACGAATCCTCAACTCAATTCTCCGGGAGTGCCTGGCGAACCTCAATTCCAAGCGACATTGTCCCGTCTCTTCGATTCAAAGTCGGCGTGTTGACTGAGGTCCAGAACGAAGAGAGTAAATCCGTCCGCGTAAACCGCTCTGTCGACGTCCAAAACGTCAGTGTCCGGTAAGCCTCCACGTATGCGCCGTTGTCGAAGTCGGGCTGGGGGGTTTGGTGGGTACCGACTGTCCGTCCACGTACAGAGCGACGAAATTGCATCCGAACGGTTGGAAGTTGAAAGGGGACCTCTGATAATCTCCACTGTATGCCTGACTCGTCACCATACCTAGGATCAGGCGAGACAGCACCTCTCCCTGAAACATGTCGTCGGCGGTAAACCCGAAATTGCCGGCCAATATGGACGCGATTTTCATCGTCGTATCCAATAACGGGTAGATAGCGAGTGATCGTTTCGACATTTTGTCGTGGGCCACCAACAGAGCGGGATTAGGCATCTGCATGCAGAGTCGAAATGTGGCGTCGACAATCTGTAGGTCGTATTCTGGTGATTCGGCGGACAACATCAACCGAAAGGAATTTTTGATCGGTCAAAACTTCAACCCAAGTCCAACACCGTTAAGCATCACCTTGCTCTGTTGAAAGAAATCGAGATACAAGGGACTTTCCATCTCCAAGACCCTTCCTCCGCGGAGGTACGTATATCTCTGATACAATCCCTCGTTTCTCCCCGTGCTCGGATCCGAGTCGTCCATGACGTTCGACCCGTTCCTGGCCTGGTCCGCGATGAGGAGCTGTGACTGCCGATCCACAACGTTCCACTTTTTTCGGAGCAGCACCGTGTCGAGATACGCCTTCTAAGGGTAGTTGCTTCCCAGTGAGGAGACCGACGTTTGCTGCAAAGAGCAATCCACTTGCGAGAACATCGTGTGTAACGTCAGGTTGACGGGCGCCACCGGCTCGCTATAGGAAACGGGTTGTCCGACCTCGTTCGTCTAACGACACGATACCTTGATACGACTGTTCTTCAAGTCCATGTAAGCATTGGACAGAGGAGGGACGTCGACTTCCAAAGGAGAGTTCTGGGTGATTTGATTGATCGGTCGAAATTCGATCCATTCCTTTGTCGCCATTTCCGTATTGACAGTGGAGGGTTCAAAGAGGTTGATTGGTTCGACGTGATCCTCCTCCATCTCATTCCAATTGTGTGTCGGCGACTCTCGTCCCTCTTCTTATAGTTATTTTTCGCCGAAACTCTGCGCGGGCCATCTCCATGGCGTGAGCCACGAGGATAACCATCTTAATTTTGGGGGTATCGGTCGTCGTTCGATGTCTAGACCCGCTCCCGACAACGTAGCGCCCCTTGTGGTTGGCCTTGACTCGCCCCTTGGCCATGTCTTCCACGTGACGCATCCACTAGTCGTAGTCGGGTACGTAAGATACCCATCTCAGCTGCTTGAAATCCGTGCTTTCCTCAAGTGTAAAGTGCAAGAAAACGGGCGAGCTCCGATATCCGCCTCTCGCCAGTCGTTCCCTCTTATTGATATCCATAGTCTCTTTGCCTCATCCGCTCTTACGTGGATGTAATACGGTACAGCGAACGAGGCTCTCACTCGAGAGCTCGTTGAAACGTTCAGACTCCTCAACACTTGTAACGAAGAGTCCCCGACACGGGATTCTGTAATCAAGTCACAACACACAAAAACTCAGTCTAGACCTGTAGTCTATTCGAACTCGAGATCCATCAAGGCACATTCCCATCGTCCTACGAGCTCGATCGCTAGATTCAGTTCCACCATAAAATTGGACAGACGATTGTTCGGATGGGTGACCACCGAGTCCCTACTACACAAAAACAAATACATGACGACGTTTTTTTTCGGACGACCCTTCTTATGTCATTCCTCTGCCGTATCTAGGTGGATGACCTGAATCAGATAGCGAGCTCTCAGCAAACGGTGGCGAAGGTTCAAATGACGTTTCATGCTCGTCTTCTTCCTCTCCAATTCTCCAATGACACCCTGCGAGACACGAGTCCTCGCAACATCGTCTCAAGCCTGGCGAAGGTGAAAACGTCCCTCGTCATCACACTGATGCGTCCGTTCAAGAAGAACCTTGCCACCCTCGTTACAGTGTAATGCGTTCATCTGTTCCCGGTTCATGGCGTCGATCATGTAGAGTCTCGTAGATCGATCGCGATCTCTCAGGGCTCTCAGAAATTAAATCCTCAGCCACACCGGAGAGTGTTCCATGAGGCAGTGAGTGTCTAAGTCTTCTTATAACTTTTCAATGACTCTTTAGATATCCAAATGTTGAACATGTCAGGCCAACACCACCACTTGACCAACACCCTGTTTCCCTTTCGCTGCAACACCTTCTCGATGCGATGAACGGTCACTTCTGAAACCCTTTCTCAACTCGTCATATTCTCGATCGAATGGCCTTCGCACGGCCGAGATGCGAACAGTGTCTCCGACACGAAATCTGTAGCGGAGCCCGCTCTTGGTCTTTCTCGGTCTCGCAGAATAATTCAGCTTCCACAGACGCGTCTCGTTCTTCTCTGTCACACTTTTCGGCTTTCTTCACCGATCGGTGATAGGTGGCGTTGTAGCTTTCGGTGGTTCCCTTCAACACGTCGACACATCTACGAGTCTGACGTCGGGTGGCATAACGAGCCAGTCTGGTATTAATGGTTTTCAAGGCTCTCTCGGCATAATTGGCTTTCGGCTCGTTCTACGTGACAAACTGTTCGATTCCTCGTTCCTTGGTGAATTTCCTCACGTCGTTCTTTGAGACTTGAGACGCAAAGACGGCCGTGACGGCGTCCCACTGATAGTCTATGAAAGGAGAGATGACTTTTCTCCTCCGAAACTTCCTGGTCACTTTAGCGTGCACCCCGTGGGTCTCTTGCTTCTCCAACCATTTTCTAATATTTGCCTTCCCCAACACGTACTTTCCTTCCTTACGCACCGCTCTGTATAACTTGTTCACGCTCGAAAAGGATCCGGGATGACTCGGATCGTAATAGTTCCCGTACGTCATGCTGGTTCTGAGAGTGAGCGAGACGTTTCCTTCTTAAGAAGCGTATAGTTCAAGTTCGAGCAAGGTCGGGTATGCACCGTTCAGTTGTCTGTCTTACCGGTGATCAACACATTACCGGAAAAATGACAGGTAAAAAGGAACTTTCCTCTTCTCTGCATTGCCACATTGAACAGTTCCGTATCGCAGTGAAACCGGGAGAGAGATTCGAGGGATCCATCCGTCCACTCAATGCGTGGGCGCGGACGCCGTCACGACGCGGGCGTTCGTCAATGTCACGTTCCATCCCAGTCTCTGTAACATTCTAGCATAACGTCTGAGCCTCCGTCGTCCCTCGTCGAACGACGACGCGCGTCCGTTGCAGTTTATCTTACCACTGGCAAACACCAGACAATTACCGCCGATATTTATGTGCTGCCATACCAATCCACTAAACACTCTGGGGTCGTATCGAACGTTGGCGATTCTACCCGCCAGCTCGACCAGGTCTACGTAACAGCCCAAGTCGGCGTCACACACCACGTTCAACGCATGACTTATCCACTTCACGTCATTCACGCTCATTGCATAACAACGAAATGACACGTGGTGTATTCCGTAGCAGTACAACACCTCGCATGGAGGTTCGTTCCCGTACATCGCGTCGAGGTGACGTAACAGTCTGAGTACGAATCGCGTCTTATCGCTTCCGGTCTGTCCGGCGACGCTTATGCTGGAACACAGTGCGAAGGGCAATGGTGGCGTCATCACCCCTCCTCCCCCTTCTTGTTGGGATTCAGGGTGGGGATGGGCAAGGCGTAACCGATCGAACTGCTCAAAAGACTGATCCATAGTTCACTCGCTCCATTAAGGCCCGGTCACAACCCACCGTGCGTGTTTTTAGTCCGTACGTTTTTTGGGGAGGCCACCACGTTTTTCTGCAAACGTGGGGAGGGAGTGGCAAGAGCAGGGAGAGAGTATGCAAGGTGTAAGTACGTGGCCCGTACGCCATGCCTGGTCGTGAGCGGTTGCGTGCATCGTACGTTGCACACGTGGTAAGTGAGTTGAGCGTGCTTACAACTTGCTTACAACGTACGATTTCCTTGCGATTGCCACGTTATCGTACGGAGGCCGTACTTATACATGCTCCCTAGGGAGTTGAAAAAGACATTGGCTGGTTGCACAGGCCCTCTAACCACGTATAATAATTTGTGAACCGCTTCGAGACGACCTACAAACAATTTTGTTATAAAGCGGTATATAAGGAACTTCGAATTATTATTATTAATTCCCCCAAAACAAAGTTTTGGGGACTTATTGTTTTTACTCCATTTCTTATTAATTAATTATTATTAAGTTCCCCAAACATGGTTCTTCTTCTTCTTCTTCTTCTTCTTCTTCTTCTTCTTCTTCTTCAGCCATGAACTTGTCAAGAGGTTTTCTCAGAAACTACTGGGAGGATCATCATTAAACTACACACATATACTCATTAGGGGGTCTAGGTGTGCAACAGGCTATTTTTATCTCGAACGGAAGTCCAAGATGGCCGCTATGAATTTTTGAAATTTTTGGGAATTTAAAATTTCTAAAGGTGGTCGCTAAGGTTAGCCAATGTCACCTATCCTATTTTACATGTTTTACCTATATTTTCCAATGCCTTCCAAATTTGGCATGTAGGTGTATGATGGTACCGCAAACACAACTATGACATTCCTTTTCTAATTAAACAAAATGGATGCCATATACTGGGTTCTGATTGGTCGAAGCTCCGTTGTAGTTCGATTTAGTTTAAATTTAGTAAGTACGTGTAATATGGCATTGCAAACTTAACTGCGACATTTGTTTTCTAATTGACAAAATGGCCACCATATACTGGGTTCTGATTGGTCCAAATATAGATGTTGTCTGATTTGTCCCCGGAATCGGTACATAAGGGTTTTGGTTGATGCCGAACACAATGGTAACAGTTTCGAAAAGCTCACTTACCATGATAACGAAATGGAGGCCTCTGATTGGTCGAAATTAAGAAGTTGTCTGATTCTGTCCAAAATAAGTACATAAGGATTTTTAGCGATGCCAAACACAACGGTAACAGTTTCGAACAACTCAGTTGCCATGGTAACAAAATTTGACCCTCTGATTGGTCGAAAGTTAAATGTTGTCTGATTCTGCCACGAATTGGTGCATAGGGGTTTTAAGGGATGCAAAACACAATGGTAACAGTTTCGAACAGCTCAGTTGCCATGGTAACAAAATTTGACCCTCTGATTAGTCGAAAGTTAAATGTTGTCTGATTCCGCCACGAATTGGTGCATAGGGGTTTTAAGGGATGCAAAACACAATGGTAACAGTTTCGAACAGCTCAGTTGCCATGGTAACAAAATTTGACCCTCTGATTAGTCGAAAGTTAAATGTTGTCTGATTCCGCCACGAATTGGTGCATAGGGGTTTTAAGGGATGCAAAACACAATGGTAACAGTTTCGAACAGCTCAGTTGCCATGGTAACAAAATGGAGTCCTCCTATTGGTCGCAATTTAGCTGTTGTCTGATTTTGCCCAAGTGCAACAGGAGTCGTGTGGGGACTTCTGGAACGGCCATCCGTTACAATTAGTACTAGTTATTATTATTATTATTCTGTGTTCTTCTTCTTCTTCTTCTTATTCTTCAGCCATGAACTTGTCCGGAGGTTTTCTCAGAAACTACTGGGCGGATAATCATGAAACTTCACACATATCCTCATTAGGGGGTCTAGGTGTGCAACAAGCTATTTTTATCTCGAACGGAAGTCCAAAATGGCCGCTATGAATTTTTGAAATTTTTGGGAATTTAAAATTTCTAAAGGTGTTCGCTAAGGTTAGCCAATGTCACCTATCCTATTTTACATGTTTTATAGATATTTTCCAATGCATTCCAAATTTGGCATGTAGGTGTATGGAGGTACCGCGAACTCAACTATGACATCCGTTTTCTAATTAAACAAATGGCTGCCATATACAAGGTACTGATTGGTCGAAGCTCCGTTGTAGTTCGATTTAGTTTAAATTTAATATGTATGTGTAATATGGCATTGCAAACTCAACTGCGACATTTGTTTTCTAATTTGACAAAATGGTTACCATATACTGCGTTCTAATTGGTTTAAATATAGATGTGGTCTGATTCTGCTTGGAATGGGTACATAGGGGTTTTGAGGGATGCCGAACACAATGGTAAAAGTTTCGAGAAAGTCAGTTGCCATGGTAACGAAATTGGGGCCTTTGATTGGTCAAAATTTAAAAGATGTCTGATTCTGCCCAAAATTGATACATATGGGTTTTGAGGGATTCTGAACACAATGGTAACAGTTTCGAAAAGCTCAGTTGCCATGGTAACGAAATGGACCCTCTGATTGGTCGAAATTTAGATGTTGTCTGATTCTACCCAGATTTGGTACATAGGGGTTTTGAGAGATGCAGAAAACAATGGTGACAGTTTCGAAAATGTCAGTTGCCATGGTACTAAAATTGATGCCTTTTATTGGCCGAAATTTAGATGTTGTCTGATTCTGCCAAATTCCACATCATCTTTTGGAAATACATCTTGGAAAGCACATACAATTCCGGAAAAAACAAGAAACAGAGGCAAAACCTTAAACATGTTCGTTGTCACAAGGAAAGCCAGAGATGATGTGTTTCATTGACTCAAAGCAAAATATTTAGGATGTAAGAAAACTATCTAAGTAGTCTGTGTCCGGTATCTCAGGAAACTGTTACATGTTTAAAAGAACGACAGAATATATCTTACTCAATCAAACCACAACACAGAGGCCTGACACAATCATATTTTTCTATTTTATATTTATATTATTGTATGTATATGAACAATACGAGCCTGTCGATATCTGTATCACGTGTACAATGTTTTACCACAAAATGAATGAAACCGGTAAAAGTCAAATAAATTAGCTTTAAATATTTTTGCATGGAAACTATATCTGCCACGGAGACAGGATGGCATGACGGTTCGGATCATGTTGATGGAGGTTGTGTAGGAATGTGATATAGAGACTGTTCTGTGGAATTGTAATGTGACCAATGGTTTAGCGAGATAAATATTCTAGTGTTTTAACAAAATGTCTCAAATGGTCTGTTATATATTTTAAATGGAAAATGAAATATTCGAAATATTGATGAATTGATTAGATTAATTTTGATTATTTTGTTTTTTCAGCAAGAGTTAATAGATTTACCTACAAATAGGCATAAAACGGTAAAATTGTCATGGTTGAAGGGCCCTCGGTTCTCCACCAATCCACCTCTCCACCATTCTAACCCCCGATTTCATTCACCAAACCTCCTTCACTCAAAGTTTCTACAGTGTTAAGGATGTACACCTCTGAAAAGTCAAAAAAAATCCTGGTTTTTTAAACATTTTTTTCTTATATGGATTTTTGTTTTGGAAATGCAAAAAAAAAAACCTGTCAAAGATACCAGTTTAACATAATATGTGATTTTAGGTTTATTTTTGTTGGTTTTGACCATTTTCAGAACAAATTCATACAATTTCTTCCAAGTGTGCTATCAGATATGTATGAATGTTTGTAGAATTGATAAAAATATTAATTTATTTTAAATTGTGGAAGCAAAATTTCTAAATCTTATTCTTTTAACTCAGAAAGGCGATTTAAGTTACCCCTACCCCTTATTTTTCAATGAAAAAATACAAAAATTTTCACCAATTTTTGCCGATTTAACGCATGATACAAAAAGTTCTGCTATTAAACGTAATTGTTAATATTAAATTTTAATATTTAATAAATCAAAAGTAAATGAGTTTCTCCTTCTAAAACAGCCACAAAAATGGAGGGTCCGTGTGTTTCCTTTTTGTCCCATTATTATTTGTGTTATTTTCACCTTTTTCGGGGTTGGAAATCAAAAGTGCTTCAGTTACACTAAATATTTAAAAATTTACCAATAATGTAACATTTTCCACTTTGTTACGTATTATTTTTATCATAACAAACATTATAAAGTTGTACAGCAAAATTGAACCGACTACAATTAAAAATGGCGACACATTGACAATTTAAGTGATCAATCTAGAGTAAAAAAGGTGACGTTTTGGCCTTTTGTGAAGTGCAAGAAATACACCTTAATACACATTTTCAAAATGGCCGCTGAATTGGTCATTTTGTTTTGATTCTTGTAAAAACGGTTCTACAAACAACAGGCATCTATTTTTTTGACATATTTTTGGGATGTGTGTTTGCTATTAAACTTGATAAATAATTTGTTAAATATTACAAAACCCGTTACATCAGATCAAAACGAGACTTAAAACGTGATTTAAACCTCAGAAGAGTACATCCTTAACAAACAAGAAATTTGGTATGTACAATATCGCATTTAATTGTGACATTGACGATTGGTGCATAGAGGATCGCACATTTAGGTTGCTAGAGGCAATATGGGAACTCACACGTGTGACAGGTTTGCAAAACATTTGAATACCAAATGTGTATGTTTTAATTCAAGGTGGTGGGTACCCGGTACAAGTGGGGTTGATACTCAAACAACCAAACAATTTGTACCTTTTTACTTTTTTAATATTACAGTATCCAAATAATTTACGTATCATATAGACCTGGTAATCAGTCATTCAACTTAGCGTAGCTACTATCGCTTCGACTTTTATCTTATTTTCATTGTACAGCATTTGAACATTTATTATGATGTAAATATAAGAATTGACCTTCTTTTTGACGTGTATACGGTAGCATGAACGCAGTAACACGCACCATAGAAATTGTTCGTTGCCAACTGCGTTCATACTACCGTTTACGCCGTCAAAATGACGGTCAATCCTTAATATTTCAATTCCAACTCAAGTTGGACTCAATGTAACTACCAAATGTAGTCGCCTATACTATATCCTATTCTTATAGTTTAAGTGAAATGTTGGGAGACGACTCATTTGTCCAAATGGTTAGTAAATGTGTTGTGTTGTCGCAAGCCGTATCGTATCAAGATGTCAAGTACGGTGTGGGTATAGGATTAGGGTGTGTCTACCATATCAATACTGTCCTGTGACCCTATCCAATTGCATTGTGTTTTGTTTTGGTTCTATATTTTGGAAGTCCGTCTTATTACCATAATAAAATGATTTTATCTTATCTATCCCTATCCTTTGTGCCGGCGTTAAGCACCTACTCTTACGACATTACACAAGGGGGTATTTTACGTGCATGTTGGACCTTCCTACCTCGGGACACCGTTTATAGTCCCTTCCGCCTGACTGACGGTTGCTAGCGGTAGTGACAAGTCATGTACTGCCCTAGAAATTCTCCCTCTAGCTACCCATTCTGCCTTGTGTAGGTAGGCAACCCCCGGTACAAACCGAAAACGTAGATCCACAGGGGTTCGTAACAAATGTCTGAAATACACATATCATGCTATAACTGATATGGGTCACAGCACACATAAACAAACATATTAATGTATGTTTATGTGTGCTATGATCCATATCAGTATATCATATGTGTATAAATGTATGTGTATGTGTACTGTGACCCACATACGTGTATTTCAGACATTTGTAAGTAGGAGGAGAGTCGAGTGGGCCAGTAGGGGTAAGAGTGGTCAGTGGTTCTATTAATGAGTTGTGTCAGTCGCAGCTGTACGTGTCAGTGAGTGTCTGCTGAGAGTCTGTTGCAATAATTTAAAGAAGGGAAAATCCCATGGTATAGTTTGTATCTGAAATGAAAGTGTATTGGTAAGGAGGGATATTTTATTACCTATTTTGTGTAAACTTTTTAACAATATATTGGAATCTGGTCTTTATCCTGCTGATTGGGCAGTTACTGTAATTACACCGGTACATAAAAAGGGTGACCTAACTGACCCTAACAATTTTAGAAGCATTAGTATAGTAAGTTGTTTGGGAAAATTATTCACTTCTGTTTTAAACAATAGACTTTTAAAATGGTCAGAAACATATGATGTCATAACTGATGCTCAATTTGGGTTTAGACCTGGTCTTAGTACAGTAGATGCTATATTTTGTTTACATTCTATTATATCCAAATCATTTATTAATAAGAAAAGACTGTATTGTTGCTTTGTCGATTTTAGTAAGTTGAAATCACTGAGCTATAGCAGTAAGAGATGAATTAAATAAATCCATGTATCTCTCAGCAAAATTTGCTATTACGTTTGATAAAACAAAGAATTTTTTATCCATAATATTAAAGAATTGTGTATACTAGGAAAATTCATATATGAGGCAAACAAATTAAGGGTATTATAATGGAATATGATTGTTTTCATCCTCTCTACATTGTCAGTGATTTATGTATAATATGTATTGTATACTGATGGGCCAATGGCTCAAAAATTGAGAAAAAAACCTTGTAAACTTGTAAACTGTTGATGTTTATTTGTTTACGATTAGGCGTGAAATTTAAATGTAGAGATAGATATATTACTTGGTCATGGAGATCTTATTAAGTTGTCAATTAAAGCCAGGACCGTTAGGGAGAAATGTTGATTGGAAATGGCCAGTGTCATGAGAACAAAGGGTGGTATGTGTTACAGTGAAAATAGGACAGGCTGTGTGTGTGTGTGATAAGAGTTTACAAGTAGTTTAGTTTTCTGTTGAGAGTTGTGGTACGAACGTTGGAGTGACAACATGTGAGCAGTAAAAGCTAGTGTAGCGGAGTACGTATAGACATGTACCTGTATATATGTATATAGCTGTAAATAAACTGTAAAAAGAAGACAGAACATTGTCCCATAAGTATATGGCTCCAAAGACAAACCAGTGGCTCCGTCACATAACGAACCCCTGTGGTAGATCAATGTGGTCCCGTCTTATATGAAATACAGTCGAACAGCGAAATGTCATATCAAATGTTTCGTCCTTTCAAGCCACGACTCGTTTCCTGTGTAATTTGACATTCAATAACTGCAGATTCACATTCCGGAAAATGCAGAACCTCGAAATTAAGCGGTTCTCAAATTCGAGCTAGTAAAAAGATGGCTGCCGTAGACACGCAGTTGAGCCTGTGCACCGCTTCTAGACATTATTCTTTCGCGATGACGCATCAGGAAATCTGATATCTTTATAATTCATGACATGAAAAGAATATGACATTTAAAATTTGGTTTTGTGTTTTGTTTCTACATAATCTAATCAAACGATCAGAATCAACTACACAGGTTCCAATTATTTAAAAAAATGCGTTGATTGAAATATAAGGATTGAATCCTGCTTTGGTCGATTTCATGGGGTGATGAATTGAGTTGGTCTTGAAACAAATTCACATTGACGCACAATGATACACATTGACACAATGATACACATTGACACACTATGATACACATTGACACACAATGATACATATTGACACACTATGATACACACTGACACACTATGATACACATTGACACAATATGATACATATTGACACACAATGATACACATTGACACACTTTGATACACATTGACACACTATGATACATATTGACACACAATGATACATATTGACACACTATGATACACACTGACACACTATGATACACATTGAGACACAATGATACACATTGACACACTATGATACACATTGACACACAATGATACAAATTGACACACAATGATACATATTGACACACTATAATACACACTGACACACTATGATACACATTGACACACAATGATACACATTGACACACTATATTACACATTGACACACTATGATACACATTGACACACTATGATAAATATTGACACCCAATGATACACATTGACACACTATGATACATATTGACACACAATGATACACATTGACACACAATGATACACATTGACACACAATAATACACATTGACACACAATGATACACAATGATACACAATGATACACATTGACACACAATGATACACATTGACACACAATAATACACATTGACACACAATGATACACA
>NW_018408751.1:1505995-1513998 GCF_002113885.1 Mizuhopecten yessoensis | reverse complement strand
ATTTTCAGAACAAATTCATACAATTTCTTCCAAGTGTGCTATCAGATATGTATGAATGTTTGTAGAATTGATAAAAATATTAATTTATTTTAAATTGTGGAAGCAAAATTTCTAAATCTTATTCTTTTAACTCAGAAAGGCGATTTAAGTTACCCCTACCCCTTATTTTTCAATGAAAAAATACTAATTTTTTCACCAATTGTTGCATGATACAGAAAGTTCTGCTATTTAACGTAATTGTTAATATTAAATGTTAATATTTAATAAATCAAAAGTAAATGTGTTTCTCCTTCTAAAACAGCCACAATAAATGGAGGGTCCGTGTGTTTCTTTTTCGTCCCATATTTATTTGTGTTATTTTCACCTTTTTCGGGGTTGGAAATCAAAAGTGTTTCAGTTACACTAAATATTTAAAAACTTACCAATAATGTAACATTTTCCACTTTGTTACATATTATTTTTATCATAACAAACATTATATAGTTGTACAGCAAAATTGAACCGACTACAATTAAAAATGGCGACATATTGACAATTTAAGTGATCAATCTAGAGTAAAAAAGGTGACATCTTGGCCTTTTGTGAAGTGCAAGAAATACACCTTAATACACATTTTCAAAATGGCCGCTGAATTGGTCATTTTGTTTTGATTCTTGTAAAAAAAGGTTCTACAAACAACAGGCATCTATTTTTTTGACATATTTGTCGGATGTGTGTTTGCTATTAAACTTGATAAATAATTTGTTAAATATTACAAAACCCGTTACATCAGATCAAAACGAGACTTAAAACGTGATTTAAACCTCAGAAGAGTACATCCTCAACAAACAAGAAATTTGGTATGTACAATATCGCATTTAATTGCGACAGTGACGATTGGTGCATAGAGGATCGCACATTTAGGTTGCTAGAGGCAATATGGGGAACTCACACGTGTGACAGGTTTGCAAAACATTTGAATACCAAATGTGTATGTTTTAATTCAAGGTGGTGGGTACCCGGTACAAGTGGGGTTGATGCTTTTGAACAGCCACGGGGTCCTGGAGAGAGTCTATGGATTCCTGCTCCAAGACTGATTTGTAAAACGGCCTAGGTATCCAGGAGGCTACACAGGCTGCATTGTCAAAAGGGTGATGACTGACAGGGAACAAAGGGAATCTGGCGGAGAGTTTGTTTTCAAGGCACTGAATTGAACAGACCCCCAGTACCTACAGAAGCTTGTTGCCCAGTATCAGCCGTCACAAACACTGCGGTCGGAGTAAGAATAATTGCTGTGCGTTCCAAAATCTCGTACTATGAACTATGGAAACCGATGCTTTGGAAAGGTTTCGGCCACGTTGCAGAGTAGCTTACCGTCTGCTATTAGAAAGTGAATACCCTGGCCAAATTCAAGAAGGACATCAAAACTCATCGCTTCACGTCTGCATTTTAGACAACTTGCACTGATGTTATGTAAATACCACCCTTTATTTATGCTTAATGTATAATGGTAATTGTTTCACATTATAACTAATACTATTATCCATATGTTGTAAAGCGCTGTAGAGTAATTTTACAAATGGTATAGGGCTGTATTATTACTTACACATATAGTGAAATTTAGAAGTGACAGCACAAATTCGAAATATTATGGAGATTTTCAAAAGGAGGAAAGGTTTAGCACAGCAGGAGGCGCGTGTGATATTCCGGCACAACTTTTTCATTTGGCTTTATACATCACAAAGTAACTGAACGACCGTGTTTTATTCACATCCATACAAGGTACATTCTGCGCCATAAAGTTGGCACACAAGTTACGAGGATTAATGGATCTAACTGACAATCATTTTGTATCTTGCTTTTTGGAGTCAGCCGAGTGACAGAACAGTGTACCAGTTAAGGAGACAGGCATTATTTTTACAGAAAATATCATTGATTTATGTAAGAAGTGGAAAGTTCGAGAGATTTAATGGTGCTTGGGTGCTTAATGATTCCATTGTGTTTTGCAGGTTTTTTAAGGCTCAATGAGGTGGGCAACTTGAGAGGTACAGGTGTTTATTTTACAGAGGGGCATTTGGAGTTATATGTTCAAACAAGTAAGACAGATCAGTACAGGAAGGGTAACATAGGAGCAGAAGGGGTCACAGAAGGGGTCACAGAACCTTGGCAATGTAAGAAGCTACGAAAGTATATTGAAGTAGCAGATATAGATTTAAAGGGGAAACGAATTAAACCTGCTGATAGATCAGGTTCGAGGTTAATCTCGTTCAACCAGACGCTTGATCACCTGTAATTCGGCGTAGCTTGCGCAGACAACAAGAGTATGGTTGAACGAGACTAGTTCTAGGTGTGCACTTAAACGCAATAGTAAGGTCATTAGTCATACCAGAGCGAGGAGGGGCAATTCTAGCGAGACTAAAGTATGTGGAGCACAGACAAACTTAGATTTACACTCTATGAGAGCCTCCGGTGCTTCCATAGTGGCTCGATCCACAGTTAACGAGAGGTGTTGGAAGAGGCATGGTCGCTGAAAAAGGGACAGGTCTAAAGATGGTTACGTTGAGGATTCTGTTGAGAAACGGTTAGAAGTAACCAAGGTATTCAATTTGTAGCAATCACCGGGTACTGAACGTAGGTCGGTGGTTTTTCTCCGGGAACTCCGGCCTTCCTCCACCACCAAAACCTGGCACGTCTTTAAATGACCGTAGCTGTTAATTAATAGGACGTAAAACACAAACAACCAAACAATGTATACCTACAACGTATTTTTTTAATATTACAGTATCCAAATAATTTACGTATCATATAGACCTGGTAATCAGTCATTCAACTTAGCGTAGCTACTATCGTAGCAACCCGCTTCGACTTTTATTTTATTTTCATTGTACAGCATTTGAACATTTATTATGATGTAAATATAAGAATTGACCTTCTTTTTGACGGCGTATAAGGTAATATGAACGCAGTAACGCGCACCATAGAACATGTTCGTTAACGTTGCCAGCTGCGTTCATACTACCGTATACGCCGTCAAAAAGAAGGTCAATTACATCATCTTTTGGAAATACTACATATTGGAAAGCACCATACAGTTCCGGTAAAAACAAGCAGCAGAGTCAAAACCTTAAACATGTTCGTTGTGACAAGGAAAACCAGAGATGATGTGTTTCATTGACTCAACGCAAAATATTTAGGATATGAGAAAACTATCTAAGTGGTCTGTGTCCGGTATCCCAGGAAACTGTTACATGTTGATAAGAACGACAGAATATATCTTACTCAATCAAACCACAACACAGAGGCCTGACACAATCATATTTTTTATTTTATATTTATATTATTGTATGTATATGAACAATACGAGCCTGTCGATATCTGTATCACGTGTACAATGTTTTACCACAAAATAAATGAAACCGGTAAAAGTCAAATAAATTAGCTTTAAATATTTTTTCATGGAAACTATATCTGCCTCGGAGACAGGATGGCATGACGTTTCGGATCATGTTGATGAAGGTTGTGTAGGAATGTGATAAAGAGATTGTTCTGTGGAATAGTAATGTGACCAATGGTTTAGCGAGATAAATGTTCTAGTGTTTTAACAAAATGTCTCAAATGGTCTGTTATATATTTTAAATGGAAAATGAAATATTCGAAATATTGATAAGTTTATTAGATTAATTTTGATTATTTTGTTATTTCAGCAAGAGTTAATAGATTTACCTACAAATAGGCATAAAACGGTAGAATTGTCATGGTTGAAGGGCCCTCGGTTCTCCACCAATCCACCTCTCCACCATTCTAACCCCCGATTTCATTCACCAAACCTCCTTTACTCAAAGTTTCTACAGTGTTAAGGATGTACACCTCTGAAAAGTCAAAAAAATCCTGGTTTAAACATTTTTTTCTTATATGGATTTTTGTTTTGGAAATGCAAAAAAAAAACCTGTCAAAGATACCAATTTAACATAATATGTGATTTTAGGTTTATTTTTGTTGGTTTTGACCATTTTCAGAACAAATTCATACAATTTCTTCCAAGTGTGCTATCAGATATGTATGAATGTTTGTAGAATTGATAAAAATATTAATTTATTTTAAATTGTGGAAGCAAAATTTCTAAATCTTATTCTTTTAACTCAGAAAGGCGATTTAAGTTACCCCTACCCCTTATTTTTCAATGAAAAAATACAAAAATTTTCACCAATTTTTGCCGATTTAACGCATGATACAAAAAGTTCTGCTATTAAACGTAATTGTTAATATTAAATTTTAATATTTAATAAATCAAAAGTAAATGAGTTTCTCCTTCTAAAACAGCCACAAAAATGGAGGGTCCGTGTGTTTCCTTTTTGTCCCATTATTATTTGTGTTATTTTCACCTTTTTCGGGGTTGGAAATCAAAAGTGCTTCAGTTACACTAAATATTTAAAAATTTACCAATAATGTAACATTTTCCACTTTGTTACGTATTATTTTTATCATAACAAACATTATAAAGTTGTACAGCAAAATTGAACCGACTACAATTAAAAATGGCGACACATTGACAATTTAAGTGATCAATCTAGAGTAAAAAAGGTGACGTTTTGGCCTTTTGTGAAGTGCAAGAAATACACCTTAATACACATTTTCAAAATGGCCGCTGAATTGGTCATTTTGTTTTGATTCTTGTAAAAACGGTTCTACAAACAACAGGCATCTATTTTTTTGACATATTTTTGGGATGTGTGTTTGCTATTAAACTTGATAAATAATTTGTTAAATATTACAAAACCCGTTACATCAGATCAAAACGAGACTTAAAACGTGATTTAAACCTCAGAAGAGTACATCCTTAACAAACAAGAAATTTGGTATGTACAATATCGCATTTAATTGTGACATTGACGATTGGTGCATAGAGGATCGCACATTTAGGTTGCTAGAGGCAATATGGGAACTCACACGTGTGACAGGTTTGCAAAACATTTGAATACCAAATGTGTATGTTTTAATTCAAGGTGGTGGGTACCCGGTACAAGTGGGGTTGATACTCAAACAACCAAACAATTTGTACCTTTTTACTTTTTTAATATTACAGTATCCAAATAATTTACGTATCATATAGACCTGGTAATCAGTCATTCAACTTAGCGTAGCTACTATCGCTTCGACTTTTATCTTATTTTCATTGTACAGCATTTGAACATTTATTATGATGTAAATATAAGAATTGACCTTCTTTTTGACGTGTATACGGTAGCATGAACGCAGTAACACGCACCATAGAAATTGTTCGTTGCCAACTGCGTTCATACTACCGTTTACGCCGTCAAAATGACGGTCAATCCTTAATATTTCAATTCCAACTCAAGTTGGACTCAATGTAACTACCAAATGTAGTCGCCTATACTATATCCTATTCTTATAGTTTAAGTGAAATGTTGGGAGACGACTCATTTGTCCAAATGGTTAGTAAATGTGTTGTGTTGTCGCAAGCCGTATCGTATCAAGATGTCAAGTACGGTGTGGGTATAGGATTAGGGTGTGTCTACCATATCAATACTGTCCTGTGACCCTATCCAATTGCATTGTGTTTTGTTTTGGTTCTATATTTTGGAAGTCCGTCTTATTACCATAATAAAATGATTTTATCTTATCTATCCCTATCCTTTGTGCCGGCGTTAAGCACCTACTCTTACGACATTACACAAGGGGGTATTTTACGTGCATGTTGGACCTTCCTACCTCGGGACACCGTTTATAGTCCCTTCCGCCTGACTGACGGTTGCTAGCGGTAGTGACAAGTCATGTACTGCCCTAGAAATTCTCCCTCTAGCTACCCATTCTGCCTTGTGTAGGTAGGCAACCCCCGGTACAAACCGAAAACGTAGATCCACAGGGGTTCGTAACAAATGTCTGAAATACACATATCATGCTATAACTGATATGGGTCACAGCACACATAAACAAACATATTAATGTATGTTTATGTGTGCTATGATCCATATCAGTATATCATATGTGTATAAATGTATGTGTATGTGTACTGTGACCCACATACGTGTATTTCAGACATTTGTAAGTAGGAGGAGAGTCGAGTGGGCCAGTAGGGGTAAGAGTGGTCAGTGGTTCTATTAATGAGTTGTGTCAGTCGCAGCTGTACGTGTCAGTGAGTGTCTGCTGAGAGTCTGTTGCAATAATTTAAAGAAGGGAAAATCCCATGGTATAGTTTGTATCTGAAATGAAAGTGTATTGGTAAGGAGGGATATTTTATTACCTATTTTGTGTAAACTTTTTAACAATATATTGGAATCTGGTCTTTATCCTGCTGATTGGGCAGTTACTGTAATTACACCGGTACATAAAAAGGGTGACCTAACTGACCCTAACAATTTTAGAAGCATTAGTATAGTAAGTTGTTTGGGAAAATTATTCACTTCTGTTTTAAACAATAGACTTTTAAAATGGTCAGAAACATATGATGTCATAACTGATGCTCAATTTGGGTTTAGACCTGGTCTTAGTACAGTAGATGCTATATTTTGTTTACATTCTATTATATCCAAATCATTTATTAATAAGAAAAGACTGTATTGTTGCTTTGTCGATTTTAGTAAGTTGAAATCACTGAGCTATAGCAGTAAGAGATGAATTAAATAAATCCATGTATCTCTCAGCAAAATTTGCTATTACGTTTGATAAAACAAAGAATTTTTTATCCATAATATTAAAGAATTGTGTATACTAGGAAAATTCATATATGAGGCAAACAAATTAAGGGTATTATAATGGAATATGATTGTTTTCATCCTCTCTACATTGTCAGTGATTTATGTATAATATGTATTGTATACTGATGGGCCAATGGCTCAAAAATTGAGAAAAAAACCTTGTAAACTTGTAAACTGTTGATGTTTATTTGTTTACGATTAGGCGTGAAATTTAAATGTAGAGATAGATATATTACTTGGTCATGGAGATCTTATTAAGTTGTCAATTAAAGCCAGGACCGTTAGGGAGAAATGTTGATTGGAAATGGCCAGTGTCATGAGAACAAAGGGTGGTATGTGTTACAGTGAAAATAGGACAGGCTGTGTGTGTGTGTGATAAGAGTTTACAAGTAGTTTAGTTTTCTGTTGAGAGTTGTGGTACGAACGTTGGAGTGACAACATGTGAGCAGTAAAAGCTAGTGTAGCGGAGTACGTATAGACATGTACCTGTATATATGTATATAGCTGTAAATAAACTGTAAAAAGAAGACAGAACATTGTCCCATAAGTATATGGCTCCAAAGACAAACCAGTGGCTCCGTCACATAACGAACCCCTGTGGTAGATCAATGTGGTCCCGTCTTATATGAAATACAGTCGAACAGCGAAATGTCATATCAAATGTTTCGTCCTTTCAAGCCACGACTCGTTTCCTGTGTAATTTGACATTCAATAACTGCAGATTCACATTCCGGAAAATGCAGAACCTCGAAATTAAGCGGTTCTCAAATTCGAGCTAGTAAAAAGATGGCTGCCGTAGACACGCAGTTGAGCCTGTGCACCGCTTCTAGACATTATTCTTTCGCGATGACGCATCAGGAAATCTGATATCTTTATAATTCATGACATGAAAAGAATATGACATTTAAAATTTGGTTTTGTGTTTTGTTTCTACATAATCTAATCAAACGATCAGAATCAACTACACAGGTTCCAATTATTTAAAAAAATGCGTTGATTGAAATATAAGGATTGAATCCTGCTTTGGTCGATTTCATGGGGTGATGAATTGAGTTGGTCTTGAAACAAATTCACATTGACGCACAATGATACACATTGACACAATGATACACATTGACACACTATGATACACATTGACACACAATGATACAAATTGACACACAATGATACATATTGACACACTATAATACACACTGACACACTATGATACACATTGACACACAATGATACACATTGACACACTATAATACATATTGACACACTTTGATACATATTGACACACTATGATACATATTGACACACTATGAT